>NC_134568.1:278079011-278111511 GCF_050947875.1 Dermacentor variabilis
TGTTCTTTTTTACTGTTTCTAAAGTTTTTTTATAGCTCTAATTGTTCAAAATGTTATTCACTGTTCAAGTACGTTCGCGACGCTCTCATATCACAGTTTGCGACGCCTTCATGTTCGTTCATGTTCACATTATTTAATGATTAAACAATTTATTGTTTGGAGAGAAGGGGGTGTCGCCATAGTTGTCAATTTTCTAGCCTCATCAAAATAAGCATACCAACCGAGCGTTATTTTGAAGCCGCTGCAAAAATTGCGCGTTCATAATGTTTTGACGTTACTCTAAGCAAGCGGCCAAAGCTCTGCTCAAGGCCTGGGGCGACACGCCCCGTCTTTTGATCCTGTTGAAACGCGAGACGATGCCATGATGTCACTTCTTTGCGTCGCTACCAAAATAAGGACGCGCGAGTACACTCTGCCTCAAGGAAAATCAAAATTCAGCTGAGGCACCATCCTTTTCTAATTTTACGCCCGCCGTTTCAGGGTTCTATTTAGCCATTAACACATGGTCAGTGCATGCTTGCCAACGGGACAATTAAAGAAAGGCCGGCACCCGTATTTGAGCCTTATCTGAAACAACATCAATTACCTCTTTCGTCGCTCCTGTACACTTTTCTTGCCGCCCTCACTTATCGAAAAACGAGGTTCACGGGGTCAGCCGTTCCCGGATCGGGCGCAAGAAGGAACTTCTTTCGTTATGCATTAAACAAGTGCTACCCCTAAATTTTTCTTTCTTTATCTTTAAAGATCGTCATGAGAGGCAAGTGTTCTCCTGCATCGTAATTGTGGATATCCGTGTAAGGTTCCCAGTATGCAGTGCGTTGTTTGCTATCTTGCGCCTTCGGAGTTACCGGGCAATGTTCCTCGACTTAGACGAGGGAACGCTCGCACAGGAAAAATGCGATGCTTTTACGCTAATTAATGAGGAGCCGTTATCACGCATATCGTATGCGCGTAGCAGAGAGCAGTACTTCATTACTAACTCGGAACAAAGAGCAGGACGTCGCGAACAGGTTAACTTTCTCCTTGTCGCTCAAGCCCGCGAAACTACACCTTTTTCCGGATGACGCGAACCGTGCGCCCTTGGCGGCTTTCAGCGCGACCTTTTCAGCTCGCACTGTCGTCCCTCGAGTGACGCTTTTGAGCCGGCCCAGGCGAGTTTCGCCTGTCTTCAACTCGGTGGGCCTCCAACGAATGCGACAGCTCTATTTAGCATTCAGTCCTGCCGGGGGGCCTGGTGCCTCCAGCAATCGCGCTCCGCGAAAGTTCATCAGCCAACCGAATACATTCAATTAGCGGAGGCTATCTTTGCCGCGTTACGACACTGCCGGCGTCGGAGAGAGAAAACTCCCGAAGCGGGCAGACGATCGAGCGCGATAAGCAGCCTCGAAGACACAAAAGCACGGGACAACAAACGGAGCAGGCGCTGAAGAGTCAACTCGAGCGGGACCAATCTTTTTGTGGCGCGGCTTCGTCAGGGGGAAAGCGGCCGCGCACGATGGGTTTCTGCCCGTCTTTGCAAGCACTTGATCTTCGCGTAGACAGACGAGATGTTCGCGACGATGCCGCGCTGCGGAGAAGCGTTGCCGGCTGCGCGCCATCTCAGGGGCAAGCCGGAAGCCGTGGCGCTAAACTTAACCGCTTTTGCAAAGCCGATTGTAGGGCGCTCCGGTGCACGGTGACGTGTGACGTGGGTGGCGTTCTTTCATGCAATTCCGCTCTTGCGCGAGTGTCTCCTCCAATTGCCGAGGCGCGGAAATCAAGGCGACCCCGCGATTGTCTTCCGCACTGCTGATGTAAGTGCGTGCGCTTTACCAGGAAACGCGACTGTTGGAATTGGCTCTGAAATGAGAGCTAGTCACATCTTTCAGTGTCGAGAGCGCTTCGCTGAGGGACGCGTCGTGAGACCCGTGACAAAATGTAACAGGGGGTGAATATTGGCCCTCGGTCCGCATGAATTACTTCATTCGCGCAGATAATAATGTGCGAAATAGCGCGGCAGGAAGATGAATGGTAATGTGCGAATAGTGGAAATCAATTCAGGAACTGTATTAAGATGCCGTGACAGAAAAAGCTTGAAGATAGGTTGTGCACGGGCAGGTTTACAACACATGTTTAATTTAGATAATACGGCTAATGGCTTTTCAATTCATTACTCAGGCAGTTTCATGCTATAGAAGCAACCAGGCATTCATATCCGTTCTTACTAGCCGTAATAGCCTTAATATTCATCCTTATTAGCTTTAGCAGCAGTCCAATTCCTACGACGCGTGACCTCTCGACAGTTTTGCGAGCCCTGCAATAACGCCTACTCGCCCTTTTCTGAGTTTGTCTGGATACTATGATCATTCGAGGGCACATTTTCGCCATGACGGACTCATTTACCTCATGTAAGATCAAAGCCGCCATTGGCAGCTGGGTTTCGTTGAGTGGGAAAAGAGCGCCGTCACGACCGCATCGTGATTGCTTTTGAGTGGTTAAGTACTGCAGCAGTTGTATACGTGCTGCCCCGGTCTCGATGCAGCCCCTATGCGACAGGTGCGTCGGTGAGAGCAACGTGTCCATGATAAACGTATAACTGGCCTGTATGATAGCAGCCGTGCCGCAAGCTAGTAGTCAGGCGATGTTTCTTTATGGAAAAGCACGCAACAACCAAAGCGCAAATACGGTGGATGTCCTTCGCATAAGTAACAGCGACAAAGGTATCGTGCCCCAGTTGCCCTCATAGGTAACATCGGCGCTCAGCGGCGTGTACGCCCTGTTACAGCGTACCGAAAGTTCTCTATATGTTACTGCTGTAAATTTTTGTGAGGCCTGTGTTACCATTGGACGTGAAGAACCTTAATGGAACTATTAATACAAGGTTCAGAAAACTATGTAATGCTACGGGGTGGTTGTTATCTTCAAAACTGCCGTCAGTTTCAAAGGTTGCCTTGATAAGAGTGTACATTTACAGGTGCGATGCATTTAGCACCTGCGATACTCGGCGAATCACGCTCGACGCTACCAGCATTGCCTTTTTATTTTCGGACAAACACGCTTCAGTGCTTCTTTATTAATTATTCCTTGTAAACAGTAAATATGTTTCCGCTATAGAACGCTAAGGTGCTCGGGAAGGAATCAAAGTTCATTTGCTAGACTACGCGAGTCACGTTTTTTTTTTTTACCATCCTTCTCTCTCTCTCTCTCTCTGCACTATTTGCACTGTGCAGTGCTGCCTTCAACTGTACTTTTCCAGCGACGCTGTTATTACGACAAGACGTGGTGGAAAATACATCTGCTCCAAACATCGATGAACATGTATTACGAGGTCCATAAGAGTTAGCGTAATTAAATTTGGAGAAGACGTTGGGCATGTCCAGGGTAATGTTAGGGCAAGATTATAAATGTATGGGGTAATGAAGCTTTTTTGTGAGAAATTACCAAATGTCTAGCAATTGCTCCTTCAAGCTCTGCGGTGTATTCAACAGTGCCTCGTGTCAGAGCTACGGAGTGTATCAAGATGAAACTCCGTAGACATTATTTTCACGTTAGGTTAAGCACGCTGAATAAATTAAGAAATTATAGGTACTTTGGCGGCGCCGTAGTAAATTATCAAATTTGCCAATTGCAGCTCTAACTTCTCGATGTCGGAGGAGTAAAACATTTGCCGTTTACGAACTATTCAGCAAATTGAGACTAACTTTGGCAGGATGAAGTGTGTCATAAGAAATATGCTAGAGAGACTGCAAAGTTGTAGCTTCGTTCGGGTAGCCGCAGAAAATCTGTAAAGGGCTGTGGTGGCGTTTAATAGGCTCCTTCGAGTAGTCTAAGTTTTAGAATTGTTTCTGGAAGTAACCAGTTCGATATTTCTGTTTCGAACTTTGCACATATATACCGAAGACCACGTCTGCGCGTATAATAAATAATGTGAAGTATACTAGCTAGTCGAGAAGGATTATTTTAAAGGGTTAATTGCAAGCGGTTGCTCTCATTCCTGCAGCTCCGGCGCAGCATTTGTGTCTCGGCAGTGCAGTCAAAGCACTGAGCAAGGCAAACGAGCGCTGTGAAAAAGTTCCACAGGAACTCGAAGCACCTTTTCTGCCAGGAAAACGCTTATTTACGATAGACCATCGTATAACAATATTTATGGTTATATTAGGTAATCTTAAACGCTTATTGAACCAGACCATATTATTTTCAGTTCATGGTGGCGCCATAATCTCCACCTTTTAATGAACAACTGCTCAATTTTCGGCCCAGTGATGTCAAATTAACCTCGTCGTGAAACTCGGATCCCGTCAGTAGAACCATTTTCACGCTTACGAATCAGCCATGCGATAACTACAGGAGACGAAACTATGCGAGTAAGTCCAAGTAGCGAAAAAGTAATACGCGTGCCCGACAGGCACCGTACAGAATGAGAATTAGAGAATAAGTGTTCGAGGCAAAGGGCCCGACGCGCCCGGGGCGCTCCTTGCTGGCGTTTGCTAAAGGTCGTGTAACCTATTGTTAAACGTTGGGTGGCTAAGTTATGCTGGTCCCGTCTTCCTGCTCCATCCTCCACGCCGTTTTCAGCGCTGATTACAGTACAGTGTATCCAATTGATCCGCACATCTTGCCATCTTTTCGAGCCTTTTATCATGCTGGAGATGAGAGACTTCATCTAACAAGCGTGCGTTCAAGCGAAACACTCCATTCCGATAGGCGGCTGTTGAGTTTGTCGTTAGTATCGTTTCTCTCATCTGCCCGACGACTACCTGCATTAATTAGCGCAAGAAAAAATAATAGTTGATGGTGGCATTCAGTGTGCACTACGCATTTCCCAGAAAAGCTTTCGTCCGTGAATGGCGAGACTATTAGGACCCGGTTAGCGCGTCTCGAGACGAGGCTTCTGAAACGTGTTAATCAATGCACATTCGAATGTTCTCGTTTCCAGCTCATGCTACCTCGGCGTTTCTCGAGCGCACCGGGGCCTCTGTCGAGTGGTGGGGCGATCAACTTTATTGCGATGGGGGGCAGTCTGACCAGAGCGGGGCCACGCGCTTCTCAAAGCGAACGCAAAGCGCTCCGCGGAAACCTGTAACTCGATACCGCTCGAGAGGCTGACAGCGTTCGCGTCCCCGGTACTCTACCGAATGCAAGCGCTGATGCGAAATTTGATTGCTGTGGAAAAAGTTCACGTTTTCGTTGCCCAAATATAAATAAGCCATAAGAAAGAGAGCACAAGCTGCCGGAAAGCAGCCAAGTCAAGCGCAACCTTTTCCGTTTCGTTAACAGCGCTGCTTGAGGAAAACTAAAGGAGGAGAAACGCTTCCCAGTCTTTATTTTTCATGAGCCGAAGTGTAGTTTTTATTTGATTTACGTATTTTGCATTATCGTCGGGTAACATACGGGCAGGTAGGTGCAAATTAATGACGCCGCCTTGATAAACGGAACGTAGTGAAATTCGAATACTAGCATATCTCACTATGCAAGACTGCCATCAGAATTTTTATTTCTCGTGAAGAATCGTTAAACCTTCAGGGCTGTTTATCGAAACGCAAAGCTGTTCACAAGTGCACTTATGCAAGGACGAGACGCAATACGAAGCGCTCCAATGGTTGCAGAGCGTTCATACGGAGGAGTGCACGCAGCTGAGTACAGCTAGAACTTGAGAGCTTTAAGCACGCTCTTTTCGGTCGTTACTCTCAATTCGGCCTCGCTCCGCGATCTGCTAGCTTCCTTATTTCGAAGATATTAGAACGCCCGCCCAGGAAAGACGTTGTTCCTGGCTTCGGTGCCCAGACCAGGACAAAGTTTTCTTCAACTGCGAAGCTTCCTTTCCGATGAACCATATTTGTTTCCTTTGTAGCTTCGCGTTACAGTCGGGTGAACGACCATCTTTCCTCTCAAACACTAAGTTATAATTTCCCGCACGCATGTTGGCGAATATTGTCATGTGCAACGGTCATGCACTGTCATAAAACGGTATAATCATGGTCTGCGTCAAACTGTTACAATTAATTCGAACTTTGTTTCGAAGACTCCAAATAATCAGCTCTGCATAGATTTTTGAAGCTCTTAAAAGGATAAGAAATTCATAAGGAAACGCTTGAAACGACCAAGTGTTGCCACACATCGATAACTACCGAAAGGAAGGTAGCCGGTCCAGGCGAGCATAGCCTTATATCGGGTGTTTCAGCGGCGACTCTCTCAAACTATTAAGAACGGGGGATTCGAGACAAAATGATAATTGCTACTAGCCAAGATTTATAGCAGCACCGGACGTCAGAGTTTGCGCTATACGTGCCAATAAGATTATTATTCAACAACTTTTTTTGAATTATCACTATTTTTTTAATTAATCGCTTCATACTAGAGGTTGTTACTGCAGAACTAAAGTCCCCCAGTACTCAAAGAATAACCTTTTTACTTGAAGCTCTGCATGTTGCATCAGTTTCGATAAATATTTACTAAACATCTGCAGTCAAAGGCGTTGCTGTTCCAGTTAACATGTTTGCGCACTGTACAATATAAACTACGGGAAAATGTCAAGTAGAAAAGCAACGCATTTTGCCGCGATGTTTGAGCCGGTCTTTTTGGAAACAGGTTAACTATGGGCGCAAAATTTATTTTGAGAGGTTGTTGAATTTTTTATCGAAACTCGTTCAGAAAAAAAAAAAACCGGAATAGACGATCCTATTCCGATTCTTTTCCTTTTTGCACTTCGTCATTTATCCGAGCAGTACTCCACCTGCGCTATCAGCGCGATCGGCCGGTCGTGAGCGGTGGATGATAAGAAAAGAAAATAATCGAGCGAACAAAAATCATTGCGTTATACCGGTGTTAAAAGGGCAAGTATAGAGGTGACCTGCCCTCTTGGGGCAGCACGTGCCCAGAAGCAACATTTCAATACGTCTCTTAGCTCGAGCTTATAATATCCCCCAGCACACAGGAAAGAAGTCCTTCAACCGGGCTTGGCTATCAATCGAAGGTATACCGTCATTTCTTTTGCTAGGCTGGGTCGTTTGGCAGAGCATGTGCAATAAACAATGTTTCGAACCAGTGGGGCAATATCGTTGAAGCTGCTGGCGTACGCCAGCGCGCACCACTCCTGTGCCTCAGACAAGTGGTCCGAGATAATATAAATGTCCTAATACAATTATTTTCCTTGCCGTTCTTTGTCAGGGGTCAGAGCAACGTTTTGCTTGTACGTTGACACCAGGATCGGTCATAAGCAGTCATGAGCGCTCGATTCTATTACGAACGGAATGCAATCAAACGAAAGGAATCGCTACGTTGTGTACATCGAAATGTTTGCAACGAAGCCTCTGTTATGCTGACGATTTCAGCTCTGCCCTCTACCGATGATTTCCACACGGCCTAAGAATCCTTCTCTTTTTTCTTCTATCGGGGGTCATATGCGATGCTTTGGCAGCGTTTTCCGAGATACACTGTTATGAGCCCGTTATCTTGCCGATGCAAAAAGAAGCTGTCGAAGCCTAGAGAACAAGAAAGAGGACGAGGTGTGTTCCGGTCATAAAGGCAAACCGACCGACCACCCAGTCCGTCATCTTTGTTGTTGTGGCCCCGCTTGCTCTTTCCGTATAGTGTAAATAAACCCCTTGTTCGCACATCTGTCCGTAACAACATGAGCGAAATACACAACCGCACACATACTGAGCAAAATTTTGTACCGATTGTATTGACATGCCATAATCTCTAACTGTTGTAATTTATTAATCTCCTTATAAGGTTCTCTATCGTAGTGCTATTTCGAAATATTCCGCTCCTCGCAAAGAATGTATAAGTGGCCCAACAAACAATTTGCAAAGAATATATATATATATATATATATATATATATATATATGTATATATATATATATATATATATATATATATATATTAGAACTTTTTAAAGCAGCATCGTTGCCTCCTGGAGTGACAGAACAGTGAGGTCAGACGAAACAACGGAGTGTTGTACTTGAATAAAAGATCGGATCTATGTTTCAGTAGGAACCGCAAGCCTCGTCCTTCAAGCGAAAAAAGCCGTGCGCCATCGGAAGGCACTGCCATAGTTGTGTCCACTCATTTGGAGCGAAGTTAAACCCCATCAATGAATCAATAACCGCCGCCTCCGACGTCCGCACTTTTTGCTTTAAACTCGCCGTGCTTCACATACAGTGGTCGCTTGTCCCGAAATACTCTTGTGGTGGTGAGCTCAAAGCGTATAGTCAACATGATAGACTCACAGCGCCAACCTCAAGATCGAAAGTTGTTAAGTACGTCGCCTGGCTGATGTACAAAGTCCTCTACGCTTTGATTTTAGTTGTGTTGTTAGATAACCAGCAAGGAATAGAGTATGGTGAGGCTTTGGGTGGTCGCTGAAATTGGCGAGAGTGTACAAATACAGCGACATTCTGGAAGAGTCAGGCTCAAATATGGTTTGCGCTTAACAGAAATCACAACATACAGCTTTTTTTTTTCTGGTTTTCTGTAAAGAAGGAAGACCTGCGCGACTCACAAAGAGGGTGCCCTGTTCTCTCGCATTCCCTCAGTACACATTAAGTTAGGGTTTTGTAGCTAATGGAATGGTTCATTTAGTGTTGCTCTTGCCAGTCACACGGTTGCTTTTTTTTTAACTGCTTTTCTTTTTATTTTATCTTCAGCAACTGCGAGTAGTGAAGTTCACGCCAGGGAATTTCAGACAACTGAAGCAGTTAGCCTGTTGGTCGAGACGCAGCGTGAGCCGAGCGCCAAACCTCTAAATTCCTGCGCTGCCATGAAAGTACATCGCCATTAAGGTGTCCTTCGGAGTTTTCTCTCGCTGGCTGTAGAGTACATGCAGAATGTGACATCAGGAGGATGCGGCAGGACTGTCGTCAGTGTCGTGATATTCAAAACATACGGTTATCTCAATATGCCGCTGCCTCCACGCAGAAGGCAAACAACTCATGCAGTAGGAAACTATGTCACGGCATTTTGTTGTTATTCATTCTTT
This sequence comes from Dermacentor variabilis, assembly GCF_050947875.1. NCBI lineage: Eukaryota > Metazoa > Arthropoda > Arachnida > Ixodida > Ixodidae > Dermacentor > Dermacentor variabilis. Next base: position 278,087,973 of record NC_134568.1, read on the forward strand.
ATTTCAGAATGATCATTCATTATTGAGTTGGGACAAGCCTCGGCGAATGCTCTCCAATGAGTTCTGTGTTACACCACTAGAAAAATGTTCGAGTAACTAAAGTGCAAGCGCACGCTAACCTTGCTGCCATATAATACGCTTTGTAATATTGGATAGCTGAAACGTTCAGTAACTGCTTAGCATGGTCCATGTACCGTGTCACTTGTCCTCAGAATGGGTTTTACATTCGCGAGTTGCAAAGCGTGTACCTACGAATAGCGATTTAATATTAAGCAGCACTTTTTGTATACATCTAAGGAGGCTCAGTGTTTCAGTGAATAACAAATTATGTTTTACTAAACTTTTACCGTCCACAGAGAAATATTAAAGGTCCGTAACTAATATGGACTACTGGGCGAATTGGCACGGCGATATGTTTAGCTGGAAAAGACCGTATACTGGTTAATCAAAGAACATGAGAAAATATTTCCGCGACATTTCCGACTACTGAATGCAAGATATTAGATGAAGGGATAGATATAGTACCAATTAATGGGTTAAGTCCAGTTCAACATATTTCTGTATTTGAGCAGTGCAGTTTCTGTGTCCCACTGATACTCGTACATTGCAAATAATGTTGTTCAATGCAACAAATTTTGCTTGGTATTTATTCTTGACAGTATTTTCAGAGTATGGAACGGAATGCACGCGACGAATTATGCTTGCTTTCTCTCTCACTCACACACACAGACGATATAAAGGAATTAGAAGATATTTAATTCATTGTAAGCCTGTATCTCTACGACAGATATTGCTTGAATGTTCTGAGCTGATCTATAGATCAAAAATCTGTATTATGAGACATTTGTAATTTCTTAGTGAAGTAAGAGGGCAGTTAAGGACTTTCCTTTACACCACCGTTGTGGTTGTTGTTTTTCACCATTCATGATTAACGTAAGCCTAAATGTCATAGGAATTTCTCTGACAGGCAGTAAATATCATACTTGACATCTGTCAGCAGGGACAGCTGCCAGGCCACAGCTTTAGGTGGGTTTGATTGCAACGGTGCTACTTCGTAGGAGAGAGCCGCAAATTTTGCGCCGCTTCAAAAGTTAAAAGTCACCTACACTACAAAGATCCCATCTCATGCGCTTACACCTCGCCAGATTGCTTCAACACATCCAACAGCAAAAGTGCGCAACGTGCACAAGTTTGCTACTGCTCATGGTGCGTACAAACTGAACTTTTCTTTCCCGCTCTCTCCCTGGCCATTATACGCCCATCTTTTCAATTCTCCAATGTAGGCTCGCCAACCAAAAGCTAGGCTCTTTAATCGCCCTAGCATGCTTCATTGTCTAGATCTCTCTCTCTCCAGAGCGCTTCAACAGTTCTAGTTTTGAAGCCTGACAGTTGCGCTCAGCCCAAAGCATTTTCAATGTGCGATTCCACTGACAGGCAGATGGTGAAGACGTGCTCCAAAAGACAGGCTTGTTATCTTTCTTTGATGGCCAGATGTAAATGTCAGTGTGCAGAGTAGGGGGTTTTTATCCCGCAAATTTCATTGTAGCTGATGTGGTTGCCTTCTCGTCAGAATCTTATAGGCTACACCGCAGAAAAGATATGTGCAGCGATAGCCAAGACGATGCCTCTAAAGAGGTTCGGTTTAGATCGGTATGTAATAAATAACGGAGGTTATTACTAGTTGCAAGAACGATTTGGTTCGGCAAGGAAACGACGAAGGACACCTTTCAAATGGCGTTACAGCGCCGCTTGAAACGTGCCCTTTGCCGCCAAGTAGGAGGCGCCGCACAGTGTGACACTCACCGACCGAGCAGTCGTGCGCGTAGATGTACTCGGAGGTCATGAACTGGTTGATGAGCGACGTCTTGCCCACGTCTCGGGCACCAAGGACAAGGATTCGGTAGCGGGCCAGGTCAGCTGCATCGGCGCTTTTCGTGACCACGACCTCGGGCGGCAGTCCGGACAGGCTCGGGCCAGACTGCTCGAGGCAGGCGAGCGCGAACGTGGCCCGGTCCGTGCGCACCGCGGGCTCGGCACTGAGCTGCTGCAGGGAGCTGACTACACGCCTGTCTCCGTCCAACGATGCGCACACGCAGTACGCTTCGCTGGTCGCGTCGCCGCCAGCGTCCGATGAGCACGGCACAGCCAGTTTGTGGCCGCTGCCATTCGAGGCGACACTATGCGTACTGCGCGACTTGGAACGGAAAGAGTCACCGCGGTTCACGACGCCCTTGGAGGTGACGGCAAAGTTTCTGAGGCGTTGAACGTCAGTCGCCGGATCGTCACAGGGCAGTGAGCTGCTGGACGAGCCACGCGAGTCGTTGGCGCCGTTCACCATGAGCAGGTCGCCCGGGATGCTGGCGATCCGGTCGCGGAAGTGGCGTTGCAGCGAGTGAGGCCGGCGTGTAGTGCGCATGGACTGGGACCGGCTCACACTGGCGTCCCGCAGAGGGGACGCAGTGGCCGAGGCGCAGCCGTTGCTGTGGCTGCCGTGGTAACGGTGCGGGGAGGCACGTGGCTTCCTGCGGACGCTGTGGCTTGGGCTGCGCTGCTGCTGGCTCGATGGACTACGGCCGCCAGCGGCGACGCCGCCCATCCCATCGCCCGTCAGGCAGATTTCGCTGTCTGCCGCCGAACCCTGGCTCGAGGAAGGCCGGGCCGTGGTGCGCGTTGGTGATGCACGACGCGCCGTGTTTTCCAGGGCCATGCCGGTCAGCCTCGGCAGCCGAGGTTCCGCGCGACCGCCGCTCTCCCGAGACAAATGCAGTCCGGCAGAGTGCGCGGCACAGCGACCAATGTGTTGCTCCTCCAGGCGGCCCCGATCACAGGGCGGCCACCATGCGCCGCACGAGGCAAAACAAAGCGCGCGCGACTGCCACGCGAAAGCGGGGAGAGGAGCCGTGAACGCGCGCCCAACGGTCTGCGTGCGTTGTGTGTACCGCGTGTAGCTTCGACCGGGTCTTTTATGGCCCGCCGGCAGTCACGTGGGCCGTGACGCGTCGGCCCAGCGTTCGCGCCCGGAGCGAGCAGTAAATCTATCTTGGTTGGCTCCTGAACCTTTGACGCACGCGCACACCCGCACGCTCCGAAGCAGCGCCGAGCTGCGGGAGGGTCTCGGCGCGCGCTCTCCACTTCCAGGAACTTCCTCCTCTCCCTGGGTCCCGCGAACACCCCGCGCAGGTGGTTTCAAAACAGCGCTCCTTGGCCACCGGCACAACAATCACGCGCGGCGACTACCACGAGAACCTCCTGCAAGCTGTGGCTTCCGATTAATCTCTCTAGCCTGTTGCACTTTCTGTTGTAGTGTTTTGAAGCAGGAGTCGTTCGGCGAGAATAGCCTGGCGACCTAGTTAATTCTGCTTTCCCTTTGTGCGTGATAACACGACGTAGTACTGAAAGATTCGGCCGCGTTATGCACACTGCAGGTTAAGCGCAGATCTCCAAGCTTATGTGCTTTGTTTTGCTGTGACAATAGTACTCGCCACAAAAAATTTCCTGCATACTTAAAATGACATTTGCCGATAGCATACTTATCCGTAAAAGAAAACTGAGATAACGTTTTACGGGCTCTTCTCACTCCGAAAATTGCCGAGAATGAAAATGCGCATACAATTTGCGCGATACCGAGACTGCTCGTAGTAACCGTCCGTTCATTTACTCGGGCGTATAATGTACTCGGAAAGGTCGTAGCATTTATTCGCCCGCTCGCCTGTAATATTTGTATTCCCATCATAGCAGGCTGAGAGAAGGAAAAAATAATCAATCAATAAAGACCATCCCATTTAAATATACATAAATACATGCAGAAAGTTTGGCTTTCTTGCATTACATTTAAGCGAGCAGCAGAGCATCCTCTACAGGGACTCAACTACAAATGCAAGGAAGACGCTACAAAAAGAAACCAGGGTGGTGCGAGGGCAGGAAATGCAACAGCGGATCCATCTAGCCTTCCAGACGATTAACGGTATTTGTGAAAAAAAATATGTCAGAAACCCCGACAGGGTGAGTTTTACAAGTGGAGAAAAGACAAAGCAGCGAACGGTAACGTGTTCGTATAACTGCGTAATGATGTTACAGGGACACAAGCGATAACAGCGAGTTCAAAAAAAAAAGAAAAGAGAACAAGAAAAAGAAATTTAAAGAAAGCACGAAAGCCAGTTATTAGCACCGCTGTCTCTCTTAGTATGCGATACTGAGATTGGATGTCTCGAAATCTGCGCGCGCGGACGTTACGGTCGACCTCACACTCATCAGAGCGACGTTTCTATGCCTCGTATATCTTTACAAACTTACGATTTCATGCGCACTGTGACGCCGCTCGCGTATGCTCAAAACCTCTCAAGTTTTCTGTTAGATATCTTCAAAGTGTGTGAAGACCACCTATAATGCGTGACTGGTGGTGGGATCGAACCTGCATTTTCCAGCACGGCAACTCACTAATCTAGCCATTAGGCCACGATTGCACTTTTTTTTTCTACTGCTAAAGTTGTTCTTTGAAACGTTCGGCGCGTGCGTCACGTGTCAGTTGCTAACATTCTTCCCTCGCGACAGCGAGCGCTTTGAGAAGCTTCGTTAGGCTGCACTGCCTTTGGAATCGGCACATATTTCCTGTTAGATGCCCTCCAAAGTAGGCGAAATTCGCCTATAAGGCTATCGCATTAAAACGCGACAGAGCAATCGTGTTGTCTCATACCTCATTCTGATATATTGGAGTTTAGAAGAACGCGTGCGTTAAGTTGTTGTTAGCCTAATAGAGGTCAGTTTTTGACGCAAAACATGTCGATATCTTCAGATACTGTCACCGTGAGAACATAAGACATCATTCCTATCGCTTCTGCCATCAGACGGGGAAGCGTCAAAGTATCACAAATTGCTTTACTAACACCTGAAATAAAATTTGTGAAAAAAAGTTAGTTCGTATTTAGTGAAAGCGTTAAGAGGAGGTTAGCATGGTACGGCATTACACCAATGCACTTATTTACAAACTTCAGCATTGGTTCTATCCTCATTTGTCCTATGGTGGTGGTGATCCTCAGGATGATTATGGCAGTTTTTTATTCCACAACTGGAAACGACTGAAACGAGCCTCCTATGTAGAAGAACGTGTTACTCATCCATGAGATTTTGTTATTCACCTCCATTTGATAGAATGCAAAAGGCGTTATGCAATGTGCGCTTATTAGACGAGAGAGAAAGAAAAGAAACAGCGGAAACACTTCCGAAATAAGCATAACGCCGTTATTGAGAAAACAACCAACCGAAAAGAGTGGTACATAGGCTCGGTTTTCTTAACTTCGGGAAGAACTCTGGGGTTCATTACCTACAGGCTAACCAAACAAAGAAGTAAATGAACAAATAAACCGTTTTAAAGACTCAGTGTCCTTCCAGAAGAAAGATGACCAGCGAAGCTTGTATGTAGGCCCTTAATGGCGAACTGCACCTCTACCGCGAGTCGTCCCGGTATTACACTATCTTCGGGATCGGCCCTCGTATGAGCAGCGCTTCACGCCTTTTTCACCTTCGCTGCGGGTCGGCCCGGTATTACACTATCTTCAGAATCGGCCCACGTGTGGAGAGTTCTTAACGCCTGTTTCACCTTCGCCGCCGTTCGGCCTGGCATTGTACTATCTTCGGGATCGGTCCACGTATGGGGAGTGCTTAACACCTGTTTTTTTTTTAAGTTTGTTTATTTCGGACAATCGTGTACAGATTTTCCGTGGACGCTGACGAAAAAGCAGACAAATGCCCGACAAAGCGCCAGCTACCCAAAACATACACACTCAGTGAGAATAACAAAAAAAAAGAAAAAAAAATTAAATTATGTGGTTTTACGTGCCAAAACCACTTTCTGATTATGAGGTACGCCGTAGTGGAGGACTCTGGAAATTTCGACCACCTGGGGTTCTTTAACGTGCACCTCAATCTAAGTACACGGGTGTTTTCGCATTTCGCCCCCATCGTGATGCGGCCGCCGTGGCCGGGATTCGCTCCCGCGACCTCGTGCTCAGCAGCCCAACACCATAGCCACTGAGCAAGCACGGCGGGTCCAAAAAAGAAAGGCAATTAATAGTTAAAATAAGTTTTAAAAAGTTGTGGGAACCACATATGAATGCAAGGATACACAATATATGTAAAATATGATGACTTCAAGAGTAACTATACAAACACTAGACGATATAATGAACAAGATTGACAATATGACAACAACAATTCCGTGCAACAAAGGTTATCAGTCCCCTACATAGTCCGTCCCTACTGAAATGATAATAGGTAGATATGCATAGTTTTTTTTCAGGGAGTGGACAGAAGTGCTTCTTTCGATAATGGATAATGCATTAGGGTGTTTGTGTAAGAAATGTGGTATTAAGTAATCAAGCTTCTGGGTGCCGTAGTTTGTGCGCAGCTTTTCCTTTATATAAAACGTTTGTCGCAAGTCGGGGCAGTGTTCTCTCCAAAGGTATTTATTTACGAAACCAGATGGATCAGATAATCTTTGGTTATATATTAGAGTAGCTATTTTCTCATTGAGTATATTAGCAATAGTCAGGATTTGTTGCTTTTTAAATATTGGAGCTGTGCGACAATGGTATGCTACACCTTCTATAATGCGTAATACTCTTTTTTTGGAGCGCAAGTATACTTTCCATGTTAGTTTTTGTCGTAGTACCCCACACAAGCAGACAGTAATGAATATGTGAGTGTACGAAAGTGTAGTATAGCTGTTTCTTTAACTACACTGGAATCAAGCTTCGCAATTCACACATAATACCAATCCCTCGCGACACATTTGCACGTACAATATTTGTATGCATATACCAATCTAGGTATTCGTTAAAAAGTATACCAAAAAATTTGTATGATGTAACTCGGCCGATTAATTGACTACGAAAATAAAGAAAGTTCTCATCAGGAGCTGGCTTGTTACCAGGGCTAAATATAACACACTTTGTTTGTTGATGTTTGATTCTAAACTGTTAATTTTAAGTCATTTTGACAGTTCCTGCAGCCAATCGTTAGCCTGATCATGTAATGATTTTAATTCCGTGCCGCAAAAGAAAGCGCTGGTGTCGTCTGCATATAATAATAAATGTGGCGTGTGCGGTAGATTTAGGATATCATTTACATAAATTAGAAAAGAAAGCGGCCCAAGAATGGACCCCCGAGGAACGCCGCATGTTATATGCCCCATTCTAGATTTGAAGTTATTAATGGCAGTGTATTGAAAGCGATCTTTAAGGTAGCTTTCAACCAGATATAAAGCTACTCCTCTAATTCCATGTTTATACAGTTTGTCTAATAATATGTCATGCTTTACCTAGTCAAATGCTTTACGGAAATCAAGGAACAAGCCTAAAGTGAACAGTTTGTGCTCGAAGTTGGCAATAATTTTATCTTTTGTTTTTAATAGGGCCGCTTCAGTAGATTTTTGTTTTTGAATGCCATACTGGGCTGCTTAGTTATTATGTTGTTTTGTTGAAGAAACTTAGAAAACCTAGAATAAATGGCCTGCTTAAAAACTTTTGGCAATATCAGCAAGACTGAGATCGGCCGGTAATTTCCAAGGTCGCCTTTGCCGCCTCCTTTGAAAATTGCTGTCACCCTTGCGATCTTTAGTTTATCAGGAAACGTTCCGGTGCAAAGAATTGAGCTGAAAATGTGAGAGAGTGGCCGAACAATGATATGAGAAATCGCTTGTATAGGCTGAGGCTTCATCGTCTATGCCACATGCATTATAATTTTTGATTTTCTGCAGGTGGTCATGAATCTCTAATTCAGTAGCGGGAGTGAGGAATATCGACGACACAGCACAACGCGTAATGTATGACGTGCAATCAGTCTTGCTTGGGTGGGGGTTCTCAGATATTCCGGCTTTTATGAAATGTTCATTAAATTTGACCACAAGTGCTGTCTGTACCTGAGTAATGCGTACCCTGTATCGTGAGTTCCGAAATATCTTTGGTCGTTTCTGCCGACTTTTGACACATCTCCAAATTTTTCTAAAATTATTGCAAACATTTTTTAACTTGCTTTCATAGTAGATGGCTCGAGCTCGCTTTAGATCGGAATTTAGGTTATTCCTGAGCTTCTTCTATTGCTGTAAATATGGAATGTTCTTTGCTTTTTATGAACAAGGCAAACAGCTTATCACGTTCTCTTATGCGCTTCATAAGGGAGGCGTCAATCCACGGTTTTCTGAACTTCTTACGCTTCTTAAGTTCAACAAGAGGAAATGTTAAGTCATAAAATCCTTTGACATTTTGTATAAACGGATCATATGCCACGACAGGGTCAGTCTCTTGTAGTACAGGGCTCCAGTTCGCTTCCTCAACAAGCTGCCGAAAAAATAAAATTTTGTCTCCTGTTATTTTTCTATACAAGGTAGGATAATGGTCTTTGAAGCGGTTATGATGGGAACAGTACGGCGTAAAAAACATAAAAATGGGCAAATGATCACTTATTCCTGATGCTAATACACCAACATCTGATTGAGCAATAGGGTATAATTTGTAAAGCGCAGGTCAAGCAAGGTTTCACATTTGTTGGTCACCCTAGTTGGTATATCACTGACACTTTGGCAACCAAAAGAATAAAATGTGTCAATATGAAGTTGCTTATTGCTGTCCTCTGAGACTAAATTGTTGTTAAAGTCGCCGGTAAAAACGACGGGGAGGCCAATACATAGCAGGTAATGCAGAATCTGTTTAAGGTGTGCAAGGAACTCATTAACGTTACCAGAAGAAGGTCTGTAAATTACAAGTAACATTGAATTGGTGCATTTTATCAGTAAGCGCTCATAGTGACGATCTACAAGCGAGTATTCGGAGATTACTTCAACCTGAAGATTATTTTGCACATATATTGCAACGCCCCCTCCTCGCTTGCCACTTCGTGACACAGATGCACACGTATAACCAGGAAAATGCACATTAGCGGATTTATCAGAGAGCCACGTTTCAGTGAAACATAAAAATTCAAACTGATGATTCAGGTCGCCCAGCAATGTATCAATCGACTCAGTTTTATATGTTAAGCTGCGCACATAAAGATGAAGCAAAGAAAGCTGCCTTCCATCTCGCGAAACATTTAGGTGTCGGAAAGAAGTTGCATCATAACAGCCATATGTTTGATGACATGTCACCATAGATTAGTGCGTCGTAACAGCGATAGGTAAAGAAAAAACCGGCAAATACCTTATCGTATCTTGCCCAGATCTTCCATTGTTCTTATTTTTATAACCCGGTCTTTTGAGCTACGCCGCACGAACATTTTGCCCTCTTTGATCCGCGCGAATTGATAATTCATTTCATGTGTCTAAAATTTCATTTCCCAAACCAGTTTTTCGTTCTGGAGAGTCAGATTTTCGTTGAAGTAAACCTTCGATTCTAGTCTCCTCAGGTCTTTTTTCCTACTAAGCCAAGTATCTCGAGTTAGGCGGCAGTCGGCTGCGGGTCGGCACGGTATTGCACTATCTTCGGGAACGACCCACGTGTGGGGAGTGCTTAACGCCTGTTTCACCTTCGCTGCGGGTTGGCCCGCATTCTATCTTCTGTCTTCGGCATCGGCCCACATATGGGGAGTGATTAACGCCTGCGTCACCTCCGCCCGGTTCGGCCCGGTATTGCAGTATTTTCGGGATCGGTCCACGTGTGGGGAGTGATTAACGCCTGCGTTACCTCCGCCGTGGGTCGGCCCGGTATTGTACTATTTTCAGGATTGGCCCACGTATTGTGTCTACACACGGCCACGATCGTGGGGGAACTAGCTCTTAAGAGCTTCGCTGTAAAAAGCCACGGGCAGCTTCCTGTGCATTCTTTTTTTTAAATCCTGGCAGCTGTTTATTATGCTTTCTCTTAAACCATGCGTTGTGAGACCTTTAGAACTAAGTAGAAAATATTATGTGCTTTAAGCCCCAACCAACGTCAGTCAGAGAACAAACGTACCAGACACTTCAATAGTGTGAACACATCGTATGAGAACACATGGAAGTGGCCGCGGCGTGTATCTGGCAATGCAGGTATTCTAACAATATATTGCACCACCAAAGCCGTTAGTGGAGGCCAAACATGTAGCGCTTGATCTTTTTTTTTCCTTTTTTTTTATGCATCGATAGATTACGGGACGGTTCCATCGGCACTCGCGTCACAAAGAAAAAGCAAGAAAAGGGGGGAGGGGGGAAGATGCAAAGAACTAAGAAAGCATCGATGAAATCAAAACAGACAGAAGTCTCGTTAGTATATCCAGAAAATATTGAGGGCTCTGAGTGTGACTATGCTGCCCACTTTACTCAGTAATGATAGGCTACACTTGACGTATCTGATATATTATTCCTTGCCGCCTTTGTGATTTCTTGTTTTATTTTTTCTTGGTGTTTAAATTTTATATTTGTACGCTTGCTTGCCCTTCGGTGGGTTGTTCTACCTACTTTAAAACATTTCAGTCGAAGCGTCGATTTGCAAAGTACCTTTGCAGGCTGATGACTGCATGGTGTATCATAGTATTAATCACGTAAGCGGCGTGTCATTTCTACAAGGAGAGTTCAATTATATACAGCTATAGCGGAACATATTGAATATGTCCCTAAACACTGCTAAATATCAGCAGATTTAATTTACTCGCAAGCGTACGCCAAGCCTCACTCAATATATTATAGGAAGTGTGCCCCTCGTCAGAACTGAAGAAGTACCTTTGCCTAATTTCACACCAAATCTCAGCTGGGCAAAACAGGTACAATACGTTTCTTCCAAAGCCCTCCGAACATCACATTTTCTACGTTGAAACTTTTATGAGGCGCTACCAAATGTTAAAGAAATTTTATATTTTGTCAACGTATGGTCAATCAGAGAATACGCTTGCGAGGTCCGGATGCCCAATTTAACAACTGATGCCAAATCTTCAATCTTGTTCAGAATTGTGCCGTTGGCTTTGTTTTGAACATCCCTGACTCTTGCGTTCACATCACGTCCCTTAAAGAAAAATTGCAGTGGGACCAATTGCACACGCGCCAATGGGACAAAAAGCTTGAATTTCTGTATCGAATGTACTTTAGCAAAACAGGTATTTGTGCCCAAACTTACTTACCTCCTGTGCATTTTTCTTTCGTGGAGAGTTAGCCATGCCTTGAAAATTTCGTGGAATAAAAACCACCTTGACATTTTCAAAAAGCAATTTTTTTCCCATATGTGGAAAATACTACCCCAGGGAGTGGTTGCTTTTGGGCGTGGTGAAGTTTCGTAGTTTCTTGCAGCGTCCTTGATGTGTTCCTTTCGCATTTATCACAATTATTTGTTTTTCTTATCTTTTCTTTATTCATGCTGTTGTTTCTTATTGTACTCTTCTATAGCTTCTACCCCCCTCCCCCTGCTTTTTTGCTTTGTTCTAATGCTCTCAACATGGCTTTTAATATTGTAAATAAGTAAACAAATGCCATAGAAAACAGGCGCTCCTCTGGGGTGCCATGGCGACGAAATGTCTAATCAGGAAAGCTGCCTAAAAGGTTAGCGTGCTGTTGCTAATACTATCTTCGGCGTAAACACCACTCAATTCCATAGTATCTTCTCACATAAGCTTGCTCAACAATGCGTGTCGAGAGAGAACCGCTGTTGTTGAGACATTGGAACGCCGCTATTCATATAAAGAAACGCATCGAGTCTGCTTCCGTAGCCAGCAGTAGGAATTAACTCTACGAGGTGTCATCTACCAATAGCTAAAGAAATGTTAGGTTAGACAGCCGAAGCTGAAGCAAGAGCGCCGCTGATCAGTTCCTATGTGGCGAAGGGTGCGAGCAGGTCTGAGCGCGAAACGTGGTTACCCTCACTGGTTACCCTTACGCTGATGAGGTTACCCTCACCAGCGTAATTCTCCCACTTAATGCAGTGTACTTCCGGAATCGTTATAGAGCTAGCTATCAATAAAACATCGTTACACCATAAGATGCTCTTCACAAAATTTTCTCTTTTAACCCATTCTTGTCCTGTTAAAATTTGTGAGAACGTGTTGAAGTTGTAAACAGAACGAGCGAGAGAGGAATGCTTGTTATAAATGAAGATGCCTTATCCACCGAGGAATGGGCTGTTTTAAAATTATTGCCGCTCTATAAGCACACAAAAAAAACTCACTGCAGTAATTCTTCTCACCATGAACTTGTAATATGCGATCGCAGTTGCTCCCACAATTTCCCACAATGTCCCCAACATTGCGCTAAATTCCTGCGCTACTACGGTTACGGCATGATGACTCGTTGTTTGCGGACATTTGAGGCAGCAAAAAGCTGTGCTTTCTAAAGAAATGCTGGGAATGTCTGCTGCACCGTGCTTCAGCTATGCCGCACGAGCGTATACTGAATGCTCTCGCAACACACGCGCTGACTCCTATAGTCTCAGTCTCGCCATGCTACTAACCGCGCACCAGCCTTCGGGCCCAGAAGTTGCGGTATCGCGCATCTAGTTAACGCGTTCGGCGCATTTAGTTTAGTTTACTTCTCGGTCGTGCTTAGTGACGTAAGTTCGATCCCGAGCGGTGGACGGGGGGAAGCTTTGTTTTTTCTTTGCCATGTGGCGAGGATTACGAGGTGGCGAGAAGGGTTGGGTGACAAGACAACGACGCCGCGGCGCAACGGAACGGTGGGAGGTAGGACGGGCGGAACAGATGCATACCCGGTTTCGAGTTGTTAACTGCTGTAGCATTAATTTATTTTTGAAGGCGTAGGCTGGGGGTAATATGGACAAATATATGCTGAAAATCAGTAAGCGAAGAAGCACATTGTCGTTGGTTTCACTATTACATAATATACAGGGTGCCTCACGTAACATTAGCCAAACTTTAAAAATATGCGAATGCCACGTAGCTGGACAGAACCTAGGTAATGTTGTTTGCCCTCATTTGGAGATACTCAGATTATTGTTTTGAATTCCGCCTCATTACATAATTAGTCTTACTGAATTAATAAACTTGTCAAATGTTAAAATTAGATTAAAAGTGTCAATGAGAAAATTGTAGAGCGACATGAAAAACTCGATACAGCTTTCTGTTGCTCAATACGTGCTACATAAAAGTGTTTTTTCAAGCGTGAAAGCAGCCCGCAAATGCGCGCCACATTGCCGCTCGACTGGCCGCTCGAGGTACTATGCGTGTATCTGCGGCCGACGTGGGTCAAAGTGTAGTATCTGTTCTTATCAGCTTGATATCTTATACGGGTTCTCTTTGGGCCTAAGATATTAAACTTATTTTTTTTTGCAAGTTGGCGGCGTGCCTAAAGCCTGCTTCTGCACTCTCTTCGGGATCGGCCCACGTATGAGAACAAATTCTCGGCCAACACGGCTCGATAGACGCACGCAATTTCTTTACCAGAACCTAGCCAAATGCAGCTTCGCTGTAAAACGCTATGCCATTATAGGTGCTGCGTCTCGACGAATTGAGGCTCATTTGACGCAAGCCCAAACGATTAGGCGACGTGTGAAAATTCGACGCTCACAGTAGAATGCGCTCGATGACTATATAGTACGACTAATGTCATGGAAGATAACACGGAACGTGCCGAGTGTCGATAGGCCCACACTGTTAAGGCATTCAGAGCAGTGCGACGTAGCGTCTGCCAATGGGGGAGGGCGAGCAAGCCTCGGCAAATGCCATTGATTGAGAGATTGGTTGGGTTTGACGTCCGAAAGCGACATTAGCGACTTTGAGAGCTGCGTTTTGTAGGGCTTCCTATCCATTTTGATCCCCTATATTCATTTTTAACGGCCACCTAAATCCAAGTAGACGAGCGCTTTCGCAATCCGCTACCATTGGAATGCTGCCACTGTGGTCGTTAATCGTGCCCACGATCTAGCGCTCAGCAGCAAAAAGTCGTTGAAAACCGTACTTCAGGGGATAGACGACCGTGTTAAGCGTCGCCCGGGTCGCCCATTGAAATGTATAGGCTATCTGCCTTCAAGCGTGACGTCATGGCTCCGAAGGCGAAGGCTATCTGGAGATGCTGCGCGCCACTGACAAGGCTGTGGCTTACGTTCTTTGTGTTTTGCGTAACCTAGCTATTACTTTCCAGGTTTTTGGTTCTGTTCTCGGTTTCTTGTTGGCCAATATTATTTTCCTCTCTTTTTTATTTTCGTGTGGGAGGGAGGAAGCGGAGCGCCACTTGATTATGTTGCTTTTGATGGTTTTTGTTTTCGTTATTTAGGGTTACCTTCGTTGCATGTACCTTTGTTCGTCAATATGTTTACATTTTGCCCGGCCTATCAGCGGGCATTGTGAGTCCCTGTTTGACGCGGTCGGCTTGAACCTGCGCCCTTCACGGTGGTTATCGTAATCGTCGTCTGATTCTCTTAGGGACGCGAGTGAAATAACTGCCTTTATATTTTGCGGCTACGTATATAGCAATTACGTTGGAAGACTTTCTTTCCTTGCCTCTGCCGAGAGGCTTTTACGCAAAATGCTAAGTTGCATAGCCATGAACCACCTAGCGGGCGAAAACAGTTATACTTACCTTGGTTTCATACCTTATTCGGATGGGCTTCTTCGAACAATTCAGCTCACACACCCGTCGCAACAAGCCTGCCGATATGTAACTTCACTAATGTGCTTCAATAAAGCTTCAGTAAAATCGAACGAAATTTCCAGCTCTCTCGAGTTCCGTTAATACAGTCTACTATACCTATAGTATGTCTGGGAAGAGAACAATGTAATGAGTTGGCGCCGGAGTAGCCGCCGGAGAAGCGCCGTGCCTGCGCGTGACTCGCCCAGCCTTAATGGCTGCGTCAGCAAGGCCTCAGATGCCAAGAGGCGGAGTGGAAGCGACTCTGGCTCATTAGTGACTTTCTTGTTTGAAGCCATCGTTGCAACACCCATCGCCAAGCGAAGTCCCTTTCTTTGCACTGCCTCCAAGCGCTCGAATTGACTCGATGACGGTGATATCAGAGGGAGCTGCTGGAGAATGCGGCTTGTTATCAGTACAGCGTTCAGTTTAAGCATGGATATAGGATTCTTTCCCCAACGTACACCTGCCTATCGACGAAGTGCGTTGACTCTTTGCACTGATGCAGTCACAACACTTTCGACCGCACCACGCCATAGTAGCTTGTTGTCGATGGTGACGCCCAGGAATCGAACATGAGTTGCACGAAGAATTAAATGCCCTCTGGTATTCAGCGTCAGACGTGTTGACTTGCGTCTCACTCCCGGGAAAAGCATGAAGGCAGATTTTTCTGCTGATAAAGATAGGCCAAGCGTCGATAAGTGGCGATCGATAGTGGCGATTGCGGCCTGGGCTATCCGGGCCAAACGCTTGTGTTGGTACCCCGAGATCCAAATGCAGATGTCATCTGCGTAGATGCACTTATTAACTGCCGTCCGACCTACTTTCAGGGCATCTGGAAGGCTGGCCATGGCAACGTTAAAAAGCAAGGGAGATAGGACACTTCCTTGTGGGACGCTGAAGGAAATTCCTCGTTTGTCACTCATTATACTTCCGAGCTTAACTTGGACACATCGATCACTGAGAAATTCATGGACGAATCGAAGAGCATTTCCCGAGACGCCCATGGCTAGGAGTCCGTTGATGATGCCTGTATGAAGCACACAGTCGTATGCCTTGGCAACGTCCATAAAGATGGCGAGTGTGGAAAGGCCGTCTACGTGATGGTGTTCGATATGGCTTAGTAGATCCAAGACACTGTCCTGGGCACTCAACCGTGGACGAAATCCGGTCATACATGATGGCAGTCTATTTCCTTCCTCAAAATACCATGTTAACCTCGTACATATTAGTCTTTCCACCAACTTTGATACGCATGATGTTAGCGATACTGGCCGATATGAGGTAAGGTTTGCAGGATCCTTTCCGGACTTGAGCACTGGCACCACCCATGCTGTCTTCCACGCTTCTGGGATCTCTCCTGTGCTCCAGACGTGATTAAATAGGTCCAGAAGGGCTCGTTTTCGTTCATATGGCAGATTTGTCAGCATCTGATTGCTGATCGAATCGGGACCCACAGCACAGCGTCTTCTTAAATTGCTAAGCGCGAAATCCAACTCACGAAAGGTGAACGGCGTATCCATGGTATGGAATGCTTCAGACAACAGAGGGTTCGATACTCCTGCTGATCTGCCAGATGTGTATACGTCTGCAAAATCTTCTGCAAGGGTTTGCAAATCTTTTCCTTGCTTTAAAGCAAGTGCTTCGAATGGCCTGTGTAGGCGAATATTTCCGGATAGGCTCTTCCTTACTCCCCATATCCTTGTCATGGGAGTAAACGCCGATAAACTCTCACAGAAAGCAGCCCATTTGTGTGACGACGGATGACAGCATTTATCCTGTTGTATTCAGTTTTCGCAGATGAATTTCCCGTTTTTCTCATTAGTTTTCGCTCCGCTCTCCTACGCGCTGCGCAGAAGTTCTTTAGTTTCAAATCTGGAGTAGGGAAATGATCTGGCAGTTTCAACATTGAGGTAGCCACTCTTTTGCTACGCAGCATATCTGCGAACAGCTCACCAGGGAATTCATCCAATGCTTCTCTGTATGTGTCCCATCGTGTTACAGCACAGAATTGTCGCCCAGCAGTGTGAAATCCGGTGATGTTGGTGAAGATCGGAAAGTGGTCACTACCCATCCTGTCTGGGGCCGTTGTTGACGATACGACAAGGTCTGTAGAATGGATCACGAGGTCTATGGCACTCCATTAATCTGGTGGTCTGAAGAAAGTCGGTTTGCCATCGTTCGCGATACATAAGTCAGCAGCATCCTCGGCTGCGACAAGTTCCTTGCCTCGGGAATCTGCAGTCTTATCTCCCCAAAGCGAATGATGTGCGTTAAAGTCGCCACAGATTATTCTAGGAGACGGGCAACGAATGCAAAGGTCCTTTGTAAATGCCTCCATGGAGACCTTCCTGCGCGGACTTATATACACCGACACCACACTGAGTTTTCGTTTTCCTAGGCACACTTGCACAGCGGCGACTTCCAAGAAGGTAGAACACAGGTCTTGCACTGGTAAGGTGACGTGAGGTATTTCTCGCCTGATGTATATCATCGCACTTCCATTTGCAAATGACGGTATACTCGGATTTCCATGTCTGATGTACCCTGGGATCGTCCTTCCATTTGGGAGACTGGCCTCTGAGAGGGCTAGAATTGGTATAGGTATGTCTCGAAGGAAAAGGCTGAGTTCGATGGTGCGCTTGCACTCTTTGGACCCAGAACAAACAACTTATTTCTTCGCTGAGCAGCTGTCCGCGCAGGACATCGACCGTAGCTAGCAGGATGGTCACCGCCGCAATTTGCACACACAAAGTTATCTTTACTTGCACATTAAAGTCATGAGGTCCCCGACAGCGCTTGCACCTCTGTTCCCCACGACAGTACTTAGCGATATGTCCGAAGCGCTGACACTTAAAACAGCGTGGTGGTTTCTCCACGTAGTCGACAAGCTCGTGTCTGGTTAAACCAAGGTTGATCTTGTCCGGGTGTTCAGGATTTGGAGCAAATGTGAGAACCACCGAGTTAGTGCGCCTTGACTCCCATTCAGGTGACGAGGTTTGTACCCGACGGATGATTCTTCTTGCATGGAATACTCCCTGAGGTCTCAGGTAGGTGAGCAGCTCTTCATCCAAGTACCATTTAGGGACTCCTCTAACAATGCACGTGTTTTTCATATAACTGTGTGGGACACGGGCAGATATGACTATGCCGCCGATATTCTTGGTCTCTAGAAGGACGTTGGCTTGTCCTTCTATCTCTACATCTAAGAGCAATGCTTCCTGTGCTGTGAAGCGGCTCTTCACTGGTGCTCCACCGAGAATCGTTTCAAGCTCAGAATACAGGACAATAGGGTTTACTTGTCTTAAATCATCTCTTTCGGATGCTGCAGTGATTAACACTGGAATGCCCTCCGCCCTGTCTTTACGATGGCGCACAATTCGGAAACCACTCTCGTCCATGTCTAGGTCTGAAGGGTTCGCCACGTTGTCGTCCTCGATGGTAGTTGACTCCTCTTCAGATTCACCAATGTCTTGTCGCTTGCAGTTAGGCTGGCTTGTACAAACCAGCTGGCGTTTCTGACCCGGTGTCAGCCCTTGGGAGGTCATGGCGGGGTGCTCGTGGGTGCCAGCTTTGTTCCTTCTAGCACCTTGTGAGGCGGCGGGTGGCGCAGCACCCGTCTGTCTCCGATACGGAAGGTACCTTTTCGAGTCGACAGACGTCTTGAACCGTTCTGACGAGTAATATTACCAGAAAATAACGAAAATAACGATAAATGTAGGCAGAGCTACTCAGACAGGCTAGCAGCAGGTTCGTCGTCTTCTTCTTCCAGTAAGCACTCGATTATCTGGCCCAGAGAGAAATTGTCATGTCTAAGCAGTTATCTTGCGCGAATGACCGCACGTTTTCACGGCATAGAGTTTTCTACGACAATAACTAGAGGCAACTCTAGCGAGTCGAATGCTCATCTACCGAGTGAATCATGGTTGCTGCATGGGTTTGTCGGATCTTCGTGCTCGTGCCTTCAGACGTTCTTGTGGCTTTTTCTACTCTAAGCTTTGGCTTATTTATCGGCCCAAATTTCGAAGCGATCCTATTTTTCTAAGCGCAGAAGGCAATAAGGCACAAGGACAAAGTTTGGGCAAATTCACGTACTAACCTCAATTCCCCGGCTGGTTGAATCGCCATGATAGCAGCTCCCGTCAACACCAGCACCAGAGTACTCCGTAGTAACTTTGCCGGAAAGTCCAGGCTTGATAGGTTGGCGCTGCCTTCTCTTGAGGATGCACAAATATTTTGTGTGTTCCTTCTATGCCGCCACAGAGAGAACCTTCAGTTGATAGTGTTTGTGCTGTCCTCTTCGTTCCTACTTGTGTCCATGTTTGCACGCCTGCCTGTCAGTAATATATGGATCAGCCACAATCAATTTGTGTTAGGTGGTGTTGGTAGTTCTTTAGCACATTAGCTAATTATTACTTTGTTTCCTACAGGTTTGCGACAGTGGAAAGTTACCTATCTTGGAGCTTTTTCCCTTTTTTTCCTCTCCTTTTTTTTTCTTCCAGCCATTCAAGCTGCGTTCAAAGATCTATTCGTATGCTATAATATTTTCTCGTTAAATCGCATCGAGCACGGAACCACAAAGCTTTCCTTTTCTTATTCTTGCTCAATGGGCAGGCAGTATTTCCCAGCAGTATTCCGAGAAATAAAAGGAAATCTTTAAAGTAAGACGATGGGCTTCCATTTCAGTGCAATGGCGAAATCAAGGAAAAGCTTTCCGCGAGCACAAAGAGGCTGTTTCGAAATGCTCCGTCGCGGCAGATTCTTTACAAACGCCTTCGCAGCTCGGTCATTTCCCATTGAAACGATCCTCACAGCTGCATTTATCGCCTTTGCGCAGCGCCTTCCAAGAGTCTGGACGCTTCCAGTCAGGCTCCACTCTTGCTATATCAGTGAATGGACAGAACATGCGAAGTTCGAGTGTGGCTTTATTAGTACCTCTGCACAATGACATCAGAAGAAAACGCTGTCTTCGGCGGTTTAGTAACGCGAATGAGAGATTAGCCGGTTCTCGAACAC
The DNA here is from genome assembly GCF_050947875.1 of Dermacentor variabilis. Lineage (NCBI taxonomy): Eukaryota > Metazoa > Arthropoda > Arachnida > Ixodida > Ixodidae > Dermacentor > Dermacentor variabilis. Next base: position 278,107,519 of record NC_134568.1, read on the forward strand.
GAGCTAAACCGTCCCTGTTTCACAGTATAATCATCACGTACGCAGACAAGTATGTTGACACGTTCACGACATTCTGCTCAGAATTATTCGTTTGCGTTCCCGACGTGTTCGCGAATAAATTTTACAGAGTGCTTCAGATTACTTGGATTTTCCGTTCGGTGGCGAGTTGAAAAGTTACGCGCCGTAGTTTAGAATAGCACATGCGGTTTCCTACACATCGCAGTGATTAACTGACCCGGACGAATACGCCCGAAGCTACGCTTCTGGCTTCGCGACGCATACATGGTGAACGCGTTTCGTGCATGTTTACAGGGAATCGCTCCGTCACTTCTCTGATGCAACTCACTAGTGCAATATTTGGCCCAGGAAAACAAAGCGATGAAATCGAGATGAAAGCACACTCTTTCTGTTCGTTTGTCTTCTGCTGAAGGTGAAAGGTGACTCTGCTGATTGATGCTCCCTCTTCGTGTCTTGCAAGCACTGTTCAAACATTTCGGCCGTGATCACATTTCGGCACGTGGCGTGCCAAGCCAAGCGCCAAACAGAGCTCATTCCATCTTGGAGTGGCGACCTTGCAATCTAGCCATAAGGGCTGAGCCGAAATGGGCAAACAACGCGCGGACCTGAGTGCGCGCGGGCTTAAACACCAGCCGAGTAAAAGATCTGAACTGCTGTCTCCTGTGTACTGTTCCAGCTATACCACGTGATCGCTTCGTTAGAGAATCCTCACGGGAATTTTTTTCTTTTCTTCTTTCTTTTTCTGTTTTCTGGAGAGAAGATCTTTCATGAAGGGCAAGTCACGTGAACTGAGATCTCGCTAAGAATATTGCCCCCTTCACAGCCGCCAAAAGCAAATAGCAAAAGTCAAAAGGCGAAAGGGACGTTCTCTAGAAGGTGCAAACTAACGAATGAATAAAAAGATGAGTGAAAAAATTAAGGTGTGCCTTGAGAAAGACCACATGTTGGGTAAATAGGAACACAAACTAATGAAAACTATTCCGGTCCTTTTTTCGTCTTTTTATTTATTTATTTATGTATTTATCTTACGATGCACCAGGCGTTGGAGTGATTTCAAAAGACCACTGGCACGAAGAATTGTAGCTCTGAAAGTACATTGACCTAGACTACACAATTCCTACTCCCTCTTTAAGTTAAAGTTGTCTCGCGCGTCATATCTTACACTGAACCACAGCGATAGATTGTCTACGATAGATTGTCTTCTAAGCGCGCGCCAGCTGTCGCCATATTCTCGTATGCTACGTTGCCGTCCGCTAGCGCCGTAAAGCTACTGACGGCTACGTCAGCAACGATTAACTTTGCGGACACGGTGACGTAGCATTATCGACACAGGAGACCTAAAGACAATCTGTCGAAGACACATGCACGCAAAAAGAAAATACCCTGCGTATAACACAACTTCGAAGGTGGTAGGATTTTAAATGTGCAAGAACTCCTAAGAGATTTCTTCTTGTTGTTATTCATCACGTCTATCCCCGCCGCTCTAGGAAAATACTGAGCGTACTAGTAGCGTTCTCCATCCTCACTTAATTGTAGAGGTGACGACAGTGTTTGTACCTTGCCACAAACCATCACAGTGATGGTCCATCCTTTGTGGCTCGAAGGCAGTTCTCCAGAGTCTATCGTCCGCTTTCAACCATGGACCTAACGCGCAATTATTCGCAGGCATCCGACCACTTCGCCATCACGCAATCGGCAAGGGCATCATCTGCCTGTGGACACCGGGTCACTGTGTAATTTCAGGAAACCACAGTGCGGATGACGCTGCCCGATCGGCCCACTATGGTGCCGATACTATACCAATACCACTGTCGAGAACAGATGCATTCACAAGGCTTCGCTTCCCCACACGCGCGCTCACGCAGGCTCTGTGGAGCGCCAGTGAATTCATCAAAGCACGTCTGCACAGGTTGGATCCACGTGTACAAGTCCGTCTTCCACCAGGGTTACCACGAGCGGAAGCAACACTTCTGTGCCGCCTGTGGCTCAGTGTGGCATTCACGATTGCCTATTCCTTCCGCATTGGAATGGCCGAAAGCCCTGCTTTCGGCAACTGTGGTTGCGAGGAGACGATCAAGCATCTCCTCTGTGACTATGCTCCCGCTACAACGTGGCAAAAAAAGAGTTCTCGACCACGCTCGAAAGACTCGCCCAACGCCCCTCCACGGAGAAAAAGTTCTAGGATACTGGCCAGGACGTGTTTCGGCACTAGCGCGTAGCATCGCGTTAGTGCCGTATTTGTCATAGTGCCGCTAGTAACGTGTTTCATACAGCAGGGCGGAGCATCGAGCTATAGTGTGAACTTTGCTCACTTTATTTTTTTACAGCGAAGCTGCTCATGGCTAGGGTTCCGTGGTTTTTTTGTGTCCGTCGAGAAATCGATCTGCGCGCGTGCAAAAACTCAGCTCCTGAATTTGATGCTAGATCGCCTCATTCTGTGCAAACGCTCGTACGTCTCATAACTTCGATATGCATATTCAGTAGATTAGTTATCAATAGGAACCATTTTCAAGATCATCAGATTCTAAGGTACATAATTTGTTTTTGCTAGCTTACGGGGTTATGAGCCATCGATTGGTATGAGACATTCATTGCCTTACGTAGCGGACAAATTTCTCATTCGGTAGGCATAGAAATGCTTACGCATTTATAACAGAGGTGATACGACAATGTGTGTGCGTAGGTACCGTCACGAGGACCACCGATTAAGATAATAAATGTGTTCGCACGTTTGTTCAAAATTTTGTGTCACCTTTCTGTCGTGTGCTAAACAGCTTCGCTTCCCATCCACCTTCACAGAGTGGAAAGGCTCATGATTTTTTTTTCCTTTTATCTCCTTTACCCCTCTCTCGAGCACAGGATAGCGAGCCAGTACTTACACGCTGGCTAACCTTCCATGTCTTTCCTTCCCTATTGGCTCTCTCTCTCTCTATGTCTCTCCCTCGCTCTCTCTTGTACCTTGGTAATATAGATTTGTTTTGCAACCAGTTCGCCTTACTTCATATGCTGCAGAAAATAACGACGTTACAACTATCGATAAATTACAATATTTAAGTTGACGACAAGAATGGGGAAGCCAAAATGTTGAATTCATCTCTTTTGTTTTCATAGAGAGAGAAAGAGAGCGCTTTATTTAAAAGCAGAGAGGTTTGCGGCGTAGTATTCACCTACATGCTACTCTGCAAGGGAAGGAAAGGGAAGAAGGAAGAAAGAAGCCATAAGAGAAGGAGCGCATAAGAACAGGAAAAAAATTAATTGATATCATAATTCATTGCGATTTTGACTCTAACTTGTTCGAGTATATGAGTCATCTTAACTCCACCGCTGGCTTATATGCTATGTAACAGTCCGAATAGCAGCTAGAGTTTTGAGAGAAAGCCAATTTATGAGGGCAATCAAATAAGAGTTCGAGTGCTTGAGGCTGCGTTCCTGGAGTTTCCCTGGGATCTAATACTCTCTTTAGTGTCACAGAGCCTTGACAGACTGTCGCCATATTTGTCTTGTATATGTCCCTTTCATCACTGTATGCTCTACAGGCTAACACAATATGTCCGATTGCTTCCAAGCCGCCCCTTACTGTACCCAGCTCAATAAGCGACTCAAAGTGCTATACGCTCCCAATATAACACATCCCTTCATAATTTTTTTTAAGCACCGAGTCGCGAGGTTTTGCACACCCGAGATAAAATTCACTTAAGAAGAAGGGTCCAGAGGAATATGGAGACTTGCAGCTGTGAGTAAATTAAATTACCAGATCCTGCGCGCCAAATCCACGATATGACTTGAGGCACGCCGTAGTGCAGGACTTCGGATTAATTCTCATCCCATGGGCTTCTTTAACGTGTACCTGAATCTAATTACACGAGCGCTTTTTCATTTCGTCCCATCAATATGCGGCCGCTGCGGCCGAGATCGTGTCCTCGACGTCGTGTAATAAAGAAGCGCAACGCCACAGAAACTAAGCTGCCGCGGCGT